>NW_026861158.1:0-41250 GCF_026571515.1 Ruditapes philippinarum | reverse complement strand
TAAAATAAAATTTTGGGTTTTCGTGTGTTTTTATTCAAAAAAAATGTGTATTTAGTGAAATTTAAATTATGAAATTACAAATGAATGAAAAAGGGAAAAAAGTTTCCATCAAGTTTGAAAACAGATGTGAAAAAAATTTGTATTTGAACACGTTGCGAATGTTATTTAACTTGGGGGCGTCGTTATTACCGTGTCGAATCTTTATGTGGCGAATCAGTTAGTATGTGGCGAAGGGCGTTACATTACCAATACTTCTCGTCTAGGATCATTTTCATTTGTTTATAAATAATAGGAATTATTTAAACCTCTTCACCGGTTAACACCGTTACTCAAGCGGGGTAACATCAGCAGTAATCTAATAACGTCTTATTCGTCGCTGGGTTAAGGAAGTCGACACAATATCGGTCGCTGATTTGTGAACTCATTAAATAATTTTGCCCTTCTTCTGGTTCTCCTCTTACTTAGTTCCCGTTTTATCAAAGCATTAGAAAAATTTTCCCGTATGGTAAGCCAGTTACAACTAATTTATGTTTTCGACGAAGTCGGAAAGTTTTGCACGTTGTAACAAAAATATCATTTATACGTAAAATTACAGGAGAAATAAAAGCAACACAAATCCGGAAACTATTATTGTGGACAATTAAGAGAAAGGTAAAGGCAAAAAAATTGTTTTGATTTTGAAAAGTATGTCTTTACAAGAAGCTGAAAAATATTTTTTTTAATTGACATTCATTTCCATTGGTTTTTAGTTTCGATTTTTAATCTAACCAATTCAATGGTCAACGATCTGCTGACCGTCTTTGTATTTTATATCGAAAATACAAGCTCACACCTATGTGCAGAAGAGAATTTAGAAGATCAAATTATAATTTACTGGATGGGACACCCAAAAACCGGACAACCACCAAACCCCCGGACGGCCCCGAAAAATGTGATTAGAATTTTTCTTTGTTCAGATGGTTGTCAGTACATTTTTATCAACAACGAAATGCATGTTTCTTCTTAATTATGTAAAAATTTATTTCAACCTCCTGTAAATGGTAAATATTTTAATTTCTATTTCAAAATGTTGACGTTGAAATTTTGGGGGTCAAGTAAAGCAATGCCTGACCTCATCAAACCCAAAAATTATTTGCAAAGAAAATAGAATATCCAAAACTTCACTTTGCTGCTGAAATTTGTGTGTCAGTTAAATAAAAAAAAAACACCCAAACTTTTATCTGAAAATTAAAACAACATTTATTTCATATCTGTCGGAAATGGTCTGTATTATGTACAATTTAGGTATTTTGTACCCCCCTTGCGGGCCTCGGATATAAGTGTAACAAATCAGAACTAAACAAACAGTTTTTTAGTTGGAGAGACCTAGCTGTCTGTGTCAAAATTTTTGTACCTTTTGCTTTAAAATTATGAAATTTGTATAGAAAAATGTTCAAAAAAATGCCGGGTTTAGGTCCCTGCCAGTAATTTTAGAGCAGGGGTCTGGGATTTCATCAAATTTATTGCTGCCCTGTTAAAATTTGAAATTTTCAGTCCATCAAAATTTACACTTACTCAATGAGAAATTGGCTGTTTTTTAGTTTTAGAAATAAAATCGCGCTTAAAAAAGTTGTTAAATTGATTGTTTAATAAACAAGGTAATAAAATTCATCTTTTGTATGCATTTTTGAAATTTTTGTTAAAGTGAAAACTGAAAGTCATCAAGATTGTTTATCCTTCATTGAAAGACATCCATTTCTCTTTTTTACATTTATGACGATTATCGGAAATAAGTGAAGTCTTTCCAATAAACTCATAAACTGTGTAATTTCCCATGCCAAACCCGACACGTTCTCGAGTCGATTTGAATTTACCGGTAAAAATCACTATTAAATCTTTTTATAAGTCAATAAAAGCAATTGATTGCATAAAAGACGAAAGCATATTTTCACAAAAACTGTAAATATGCAATAATTACTCACGTAAGCTAGTTTATTAGTCTCCCTACCGGTTTACCGGAGGGGACTTTAGATTATGCACGTCTTATGTTGAAAATTCTGGTTGCTATGGCAACACATAGACTGAAAATATGTCAAATTTTTACACATAAACTAATCCGAGTGATAACTCAAAAATCTGGAAATATTTTTATAAACTTGACATGGGTAGATGGCAGTTGGTATTATGTATGTCTTATCTTTTTCCTGTTTTGAAAAAATATTGGTTGCCTTAAGCCAACAAATAGGCTTAAAACAGTGGGCAACATATAAAATATTTGTGATAAGTCAAAAAGAGCTGAAATTTTTATAAAGCATCTTTAATTCAAGAGTTTATCTCCTTTTAAGAAATTTTGCTTTTAAAAATGTTATATTTTGAGGACAGGGAGTTTCAAAGTAATTAATTTAGAGTGTCTTCAGGGTTGATCTGTCTTTCATAAAAATGTTTCTTGATCACTTTTAAAGAACTTTTCCCAACCAATGTTTAAAAATAGAGAAAAAATTGAAACATTAGTGAATGGCCAATGGCCCCTCAGAATGTTCGAGGGGTTCTTAACCGTAGGGCGACTTATGGATTGCTTGCAATACTATGATAATTGCTTGTTATAGTCCATATTTTAACGAAGACACATGAAAGACTTTTCGGTGCCCCCATATATTGGCTAATTCCCGATCATTCTGTGACGTACTCAAAAAACAATAGTACGAAATTAGTCATGAACGAAAATTTTTTTTGGTTTAAGACGCAGGACCGGGTCGCTCAGTAAAAATTTTTAGTCTAAAAAATATGGTTCCCATAATCACCCACATTTGCTAGTAACACCCCAATATGGAGGCTATTTACGCCAAATTTTACCAGGGGGAAAAATTTTTAAAATTGTTTAAAATTTGAATAAGTTAATTTGTAGATAATGGAATACTTTTCGGAAAATAAAATTGTTTTAGATTTAATCAATTGTATTAATAACTCAAAGAATTTTTTAAAAAAAAAAAATACTTTTAACATTGAAGACTTTGGTAAAGTGGATTGTGCATTTTATTGTTTTTCATTTTGCTTATGGAGGACGCTTTTAAATTTAATATCTTTAGACGTTTTTTAAAAGCGGTTTTGCCCCACAAAAATAGCTTCAAATCCGGTGGTTAAGTTTCAAATTATTTGGGACTACAAATTGTTCTTAATCTTATTATTCTTACATTAACATTTTCATAAATCATATCTTCTTTTAACTGTGGTTTTGATTTTAATATAACTTTTACAATTTTTGTATTTAATGTCAATAAATTTAGGGGCATACAAATTTAAAAAATTTTTTTTATAAACAAAATTGTAGATGGTTTCCATTAATTTTTACAGGACTGTCCCTAAATTATCATGAAATCCTAGAACCGATCAAAGCTAGACACTTTCAACTCCCAAAACGGTTCACTCAGAATGTTTCACTTCCCGAATTTTTTGGTTCTGGAACTGCACCAGAAATGCTTCAGTGTCAGACTAACAGAGCATTATTTTTTGACTGAACTTACATTTATTTTCAATTTCACCATGATTGACGAAATCTTCAAAAGACAACAGAAGGCGGAAATTTTTGAAATCTGTCTTCAGTGAAAAATAATTTTAGCTCTTGATTTTATTTCATGCTTTCCAGTTTTTTTTGATAGTATATTCAGATGTTATATTTTGATTTAAACCCACTAGTGAAATTTATTGAAATAAATTATACCCCGCACACAAAGTTGTAAGGGGGGGTATACTGGAAATCAGCTTGTCCCGTCCGGCTGCTGTCCTCTTAACCGTTCCGTTACGGCCCGTCCCGGCCTCGGTTTTTTCTTGTCCGCCCAATAACTTAAGATTTCTTTGGGACCCACAGTCTTCATATTTGGGGCATGGGAAAGGTTAGTCATGATTAGTAGAAATGACCCCTATTGATTTTGGGTACTAGGGTCAAAGTGCAAACGTCACGGGCCCTTGACTTTCAAAAAGCTTTGTCCGCCCAATAATTTTAGATTTCTTTTTGACCTTTACCAGTCTCATATTTTGGCATGGGAGGTTAGTCATGGATTAGTAGTACCTTTGTTTTTTGAGGTTCAAACTAGGTTCAAAGGTCCAAGGTTTCACCAGAGGGCCATTGACTTTCAAAAAAGCTTTTGTCCGCCCTATAACTTAAACTCCTTTATACAGTCTTCATTATTTTGGCATGGAGGTTTTCAATGAATTAGTAATATGACCCCTATTGACTTTTGAGGTAACCAGGTCAAAAGGTCCAAGGTCCCACAAGGGACCTTGACTTCAAAAAAAGCCTTGGTTCCCAAAAACTAAAGATTCCTTTTTGAACCCTAAGTCTTCATAATTTGGGCATGGAGGTTAGTTCATGATTAATTTAGATTGACCCCTAGCGACTTTGAGGTTCACCAGGTCAAAGGTCAAGGTCACGGGGCCTTTGACTTCAAAAAGCTTGTCCCCTATAACTTAAGATTCCTTTGACCCACAGTCTTCATATTTGGTATGGGGAGCAGTCATGATTAGTAGATGACGCCTATTGATTTGATCACCAGGTCAAAGTTCAAGGTCACAGGGACTTTGACTTTTCAAAAGTTTGTCTGCCAAATAACTTTAGATTCCTTTGACCCACACAGTCTTCATATTTGCATGGATGTTGATCATGATTAGTCGAGAATGACCCCTTTTGATTTTGAGGTTCACTGGATCAAAGGTCAAGGTCATAGGGACTTTGACTTCAAAAAAGTTTGTCCCACCCATTAACTTAAAGATTCCTTTGACCCCACAGTCTTCATTATTTGGCTATGGTTTTTTTTTTATCATGACTATTAAGGTGACCCCTATGATTTTGAGGTCACTGGGTCAAAGGTCAAGGGTCACAGGGACCTGACAAAAAAAAGCTTTTCTTCTCAATTGCTAAAGAAATGTCCACTGTCCGCAATGTATTGATTTTGACATTTGTCACATTTGAAAGCATGTAGAATACATAACTTAGCAATGCACTGGCCTTAGTAACCTCAGATTTGGAGGAGTTTGTCCTTGAGCTCTAAATGTCCTCACTGTTGATTTCTGAACAATAAGTGGTATGCGGGGGTATTCACGCCATGATTAGTGGCAGTTCTAGTTTTCACTGCAGCCGACTATATCTGAAATGCGGGATGAAAAGAAAATCAAAAACTAAATGAGAATGGAAAGGCAGAAATAAATGCTGTCATACGTAATTTTTGCTTCTTTAGGAAAGAAAATCGATATCATTCAAACATCCATGTTAGAACAAATTTAACAAAATTAGAGAAATTTAACGGAACTTTCAAAATTGATGATGTGACGTCATAATGTGATGATGTCACGAAGGAGAAATGCGCGACGTTACACGTCAAAAATCAGTAAGGAAATATTGAAAATCACTCTGAAAAGCATGAAATAAAAAAGAAAATTTGTTTGTTTTACCATATAAATTAAATATATTTCATTCCTGAACAGCTATATTATTTACTCTCGTGGCTACGCCACTCGTTGAAAATTTTTTTATTGCATCTGTTTGTTAATTATATTCAATCTTACATGCAAAACAAACAATATAAATCCCTCCTTTTAGTCTGACACTGGAAGGATCTGTTGCCAGTTTCCAGACCCAAAGAATTTTTTTTAAGGTTCTGGAAAATTTATTGAGGAGAAGTTCCTGGCTGTTTTACAGCTTTGCAGGGGGGGATTTAATGTTGAAACTTTGTAAGTTGTTCTCATTCAACAGATATAAACAAAGTTTTCATTGGTGGTGGTAAACTTAATTTAAAGGTGAACAATCTTAACTTGGTAAATTGAAATGGACATGGTGATTTTGCAAAAGGCCACAAAAAACTTGTTGGACAACGCAGTATCATCAAGGGCACAATACTGGCAAGTATTAAGAAGGAAGCCCCAAACATTCACTTGAATCTCACATTGAGGATTTGTGTCTAACCATAGAAACACAAGTGTTCTCTACACGATGCCGAGTTGAGCAGGTATTATTGAACAATTTAAAATTCCATATAAAATTAGAACAAAGAGATATAAGTGTGAAGACAGCTTGTTGTGATTGAAAGTTACCATGATAGACATTGAATCTTTGTTTTCATTAAACATTATTGGAAATTTTGAAAACATTTTTTTTTGCAATTTTTAGCAAAAACACTGCTACAATTCCCAATCCCCAAAGGTATGGGCCATGTTCCAAAAATACTAGGAAAAAATCCCAGTGATTTTTTTCCAATTTTCAAAACAACATGTGGCTTTCTGAAGGAGAAAATATAGTGTGATTAATCGGAAAAGGGGAAAACCAAATTCCAACAACTGAGAATGGAATTCACCCACACATTTTATGAAAAAATTTAATTTCAATACAATCTAACATACATGGTACATAGCAGAGGCTATAGGGACAGCTTTCTGACTTCTAGCTGATATAGTAAGTCAGATGCTGTCAAGTAATGGTTCTGGTGAAGAAGTGCACAGGGCATTAGAGGGGAAAATATTACTACTTATAATAGCTATGTTTAGGGGTAAATATACCTATTTTGAGCTAGGGGAAACAGCCTTTATTTGGCTGTAAAATACAGGGTGAAAAATCACTGAAACCTGGAACAATGGGTAGACAAAATGATATTTTACTAAACTATTTTTTGGTTTTCACAGATAGTATCCTGAAGAAAATGATAATCATAATTGTTGGTTGTTGCAATGAACTAAATAATTCAAATTTTTGTTTCTTTTAACTAGATTTAATCAAGGATGGTGAAGGAAACTGAGGTACTATGATATGCTGGGCGTCAAACCCACAGCCACACCAGATGAAATTAAAAAGGCATACAGAAAAATGGCATTAAAATACCACCCAGACAAAAACCCTGATGATCCAGAAAAGGTTTGTGTGTTCAGTGTTTTTTGTCTTTATATTTACTACTACCCGCTAAACGGTACTGTTCCCAATAGAAAAATGGACATCAAAATTTCCAATGTTTAAATTCCTAAAATGGCTGTTCAAAATTCCCACAAGCCAAGTGATTTCCCAGAAGTCATTTAAATCCAACATATTCATATAAATCACCACTCAATAGTTCTACCTGGACAGTGGAAGCTGTTCATTAGCTATCATTATTTATGATGACTAATCTTATTGGTAGCTGAAAAAATGCATAAAAAAACATTTTTTTCCAAATTTGACAAAGTAAAAATGAGCATTATTGTCATTTTAATATATATACATACAAGCTGTGTTTGTACATGTATTTGTTTACAATCGACATGGTGTTTACTCTCTGTCAATCATTTATTATTGATATTTTTGACACTTTATTGGTATCCATAGACGCCTATTATCACAGTAGACAATGTATTTACTGATGTCCATGAAATACAATGTACATTGTATAAAGTCATCGCGTTCTGTTGTGTATATACATGTATGTAGTGTTGAGATAATTGCAGAAATTTTTGTCAGTTGAAGATTCCCAATAACACAGATGTATGTATATTTAGCTCCATGTTAAACAGTGGTTTTTCTTGCTTAATTGTTAAGAGGCCTTAGCCTCTTGATTTTTGAAGAAACATTACTTAAAATGCTGATTTGGGAA
The DNA here is from genome assembly GCF_026571515.1 of Ruditapes philippinarum. Taxonomy (NCBI): domain Eukaryota; kingdom Metazoa; phylum Mollusca; class Bivalvia; order Venerida; family Veneridae; genus Ruditapes; species Ruditapes philippinarum. The sequence continues at coordinate 33,664 of NW_026861158.1, read as the reverse complement.
TTTAAAAAGCAGGCTTAAGATAAGATTTTTTTGGGAAAACTGCATGCTTTTAAAGAAAGTTTCCATGCATAGATCCCTGACCTGTCTAATTCTAATTATCAGATTAGTGGATACAATAAGAATTTCACCACAACATATTTGTTATCAAAAAGAGCATCTAATTCTATATGTCAATGTGTATGGTTATATTGTTATTCAAATAAAAGGTCAGACTCAGAGTAGGGATATACCAATTGGGAAGAGGCCTTTAATATGCCTCTGTTATATGAAGAGAAAAATCACTGCTATTTTTCTGTAGTTTTTTCAGGCTGATAAGTATCAATGAGGAAAAAAAAATCATTGAATTATTTATCAAAAACTATTATTGAATTTATATAGATCCAGTAATTTTTAAGTGGTTCGTTATAATATTTATACTGGTTATAATATAAAAAAATTGATTCTGTTGAATATTATTAAGAACTGCATGTCAAACAACAAACTCTTTTGAAGTTTCCCTCTCACAAGTCATTGATTGATTGGAAGTCCCAAACATGTCCATATGAAGATAATTTTTCTCTATCGTCAGTGCCCCATTAATTATGCCCCCATTTCGAAGAAAAGGGGGTATATTGCTTTGCACTTGTCGGTCCGTCGGTCTGTCGGTCCGTCGGTCCGTAGACCAAATGGTTTCCGAGTGATAACTAAAGAACCCTTAGGCCTAGGAACTTCAAACTTGGTATGGTGATTGGTCATGACCAGTAGATGACCCCTATTGATTTTGGGGTCAAGGGGTCAAAGGTCAAGGTCACATTGACCTTGAAAGCAAAAACTGTTTCCGATCAATAACTAAAGAACCTTAAGGCCTAGGAACTTCAAACTTGGTATGGTGATTGGTCATGACCAGTAGATGACCCCTATTGATTTTGGGGTCAAAGGTCAAGGTCACATTGACCTTGAAAGCAAAAAACGGTTTCCGATCAATAACTAAAAAACCTTAAGGCCTAGGAACTTCAAACTTGGTATGGTGATTGGTCATGATCAGTAGATGACCCCTATTGATTTTGGGGTCAAGGGGTCAAAGGTCAAGGTCACATTGACCTTGTAAGCAAAAACGGTTTCCGATCAATAACTAAAGAACCTTAAGGCCTAGGAACTTCAAACTTGGTATGGTGATTGGTCATGATCAGTAGATGACCCCTATTGATTTTGGGGTCAAGGGGTCAAAGGTCAAGGTCACATTGACCTTGAAAGCAAAAACGGTTTCCGATCAATAACTAAAGAACCTTAAGGCCTAGGAACTTCAAACTTGGTATGGTGATTGGTCATGACCAGTAGATGACCCCTATTGATTTTGGGGTCAAGGGGTCAAAGTTCAAGGTCACATTGACCTTGAAAGCAAAAACGCTTTCCGATCTATAACTAAAGAACCTTAAGGCGTAGGAACTTCAAACTTGGTATGGTGATTGGTCATGATCAGTAGATGACCCCTATTTATTTTGGGGTCAAGGGGTCAAAGGTCAAGGTCACATTGACCTTTAATGCAAAAACGGTTTCCGATCAATAACTAAAGAACCTTAAGGCCTAGGAACTTCAAACTTAGTATGGTGATTGGTCATGATCAGTAGATGACCCCTATTGATTTTGGGGTCAAGGGGTCAAAGGTCAAGGTCACATTAACCTTGTAGGTAAAAACGGTTTCCAATCAATAACTAAAGAACCTTAAGGCCTAGGAACTTCAAACTTGGTATGGTGACTGGTTATGACCAATCAGATGACCCCTATTGATTTTGGGGTTAAGGGGTCAAAGGTCAAGGTTACATTGACCTTGTGGGTAAAAACGGTTTCCGATCAATAATGAAAGAACCCTTAGGCCTAGGGACTTCAAACTTGAGATGGTGATTGGTCATGATCAGTAGATGACCTATTGATTTTGGGGTCAAGGGGTCAAAGGTCAAGGTCGCATTGACCTTGTAGGTAAAAACGGTTTCAGATCAATTTACTAAAAACGCTTAGGCCTAGGAATTTCAACCTTTGTGTGATGATTGGTCATGACCAGCAGATGACCCCTATTGAGTTTTAGGTGAAGGGGTCAAAGGTCAAGGTCACATTGACCTTGTAAGTAAAAACGGTTTCTGATCAATAACTCAAGAACACTTAGGCCTAGGAACTTCAAACTTGGTATGGTGATTTGTCATGACCAGCAGATTACTCCTATTGATTTTGGGATTAAGCCCAAAGGTCAAGGTCACAATGACCTTGTAAGTAAAAACGGTTTCTGATCAATAACTAAAGAACGCTTCGGCCTAGGAACTTCAAACTTGGCATGGTGATTGGTCATGACCAGCAGATGACCCCTCTTGATTTTGGGGTCAAAGGTCAAGGTCACATTGACCTTGTATGTTAAAACGGTTTCCGATCAATAATAAGAGAACCCTTAGGCCTAGGAACTTCAACCTAGGCATGGTGATTGGTCATGACCAGCAGATGACCCCTATTGATTTTGGGGTCAAGGGGTTCAAAGGTCAAGGTCACATTGACCTTGTAGGTAAAAACGGTTTCTGATCAATTTACTAAAAAACGCCTAGGCCTAGGAACTTCAAACTTTGTATGATGATTGGTCGTGACCAGCAGATGACCCCTATTGAGTTTTGGGTCAAGGGGTCAAAGTCATGACCAGTAGATACTTTATAACCTTTATTAATTGTTTGATCACTGGGTCAGAAGTCATGCATAATAACCTTATCACATGACTAATTGGCTGCTGATAGGGGGCATACATGTTTTACAAACATATCTTGTTTAAAATAATATTCATGGATAAAAAAATGAATAAATAACAAATTTAATTCCCTAGTTTCTATCAACACTTACTCAAATTATCAAACTTGGTGTTTCTCTCCTTTCATGGCAGGGGCCATTTATTAGGTGTCTTTCCTACAGGAAAAATAATAACATCAAGCAGTTTTTCCCCTGAAAATCAATTTTTCATGTATTCCCCTTTTTGGAAAAAATTAACATGTATATTTACCCTAAAATTGAGCAATTTTTTTGCTAGAAAAAGTCATAATTATATTCAATATGTTATTCTTTTAAATTTTTTCCTGTTTAAAATGTAGTTACTTTATTAAAATATATTATGTGTTTTTTTTCAGTTCAAACATATAAGTCAAGCGTATGAAGTCTTGTCTGATGTAAAGAAAAGAGAAACATATGACAAAGGTGGGGAGGAAGCCATTAAAGGTAAGTTAACATATCATTTTTAAATCTAATTCAGCCAGTCACTAGAGTGTTGTGTTTTGGGAGATATAAATTAAAGCATAAACAGATGTAAAAAATTCCGCTTGTACAAGTAGAATTTAAAGAACTCGATGCAGGACAAGTTGCCTCCACATTGGATATAGAAGCTACTTGTACTGCTTGTCAAGGAGCGCCTCTGAAGATATATTTCAATGCCTGATAAATTATCATAATTTTCCCAAGATTTCAGTGCATTTTTTAATCCAAAACCAAAAGTGATATTAGCCTTTGCCACTGGGATAGGGTGTGGACCAGTCTGAACACCAGTCTATACTGTTGGCGTCTCAGTGTTTGTGTTCTATTTAATCCCTGTAAAGTTTTAATGGACAGTTCTTAAACTTAAAAAAGGTGTGGTTGAAAATTATCTTTTGCATCTCTTGGTTTTTAGCAATGAGTATCAATATAGTTAAAATACTACTATTGTTTACATTTTGTTACTATTGTTACGAATGATTTTATATTTAGCACCACTTTAATCAAACAATAAGCATGTTACATGCTCTAAAACAATTTTTGTTTTTACATTATACAACTTTTAACTTCTGTCTGCGGTGCCCTTTTATGAAGAAAGAAAAAGTTACTTGTTAGTAAGGCATATTGTGCCTTTAAAGTACATATAAAGCTATCCTTATAAATATATATATATATGTCTCTGATGCAAAAATTATTGTTTGGATTTTAAAAAGGAATATTTCCAAAATGCTTGTATGAAATAGAAATGGCAATAAATTGCCTTAAAGCGAGTGGCTTATACACAAAGTCATTGACCCTAATTAAAATAGCCAAATAATATTTTGTTCTGGAACATTTTATTCTGTTTACATTCATTGTGTGTTAAAGAACAGAGACATTCTATGTTACAACTTTTTAGGGAATCAACCATATAATTATGGAACCAATTCAACTTTTGTGAGTGGTCCTTTCTAAAGAAAGAAAAAGCATAATATGTCTTTAAGAGAGCCTGGGCAAAGTCTTATATATAAGAATTATCAACAGGATAATGTTTAAACTCAGTCTAATACACTAAAATTTGACATTTTTTATCTATTTGTTTTCAGGTGGCGGAACTGGCAGTGGCTTTGACTTTCATTCACCTATGGATATATTTGACATGTTTTTTGGTGGTGGGGGTCGCGGAAGGTCGCGAGGCCCACAGAAGGGCAAGGATGTTATACACCAACTTAAAGTATCTTTAGAAGACTTATACAATGGCACAACTAGAAAATTGTCCTTAAAGAAAAAAGTTATCTGTGCGAAATGTGAAGGTTTGTATTCAGTTAATGTTTGTTTTTGAAAGAAATTGGTTGATGTTAATTGCTAATTGTGGAACTATATGTCCTCATTGAATAATAGACTTGCAATGAAATATACAGTACCTTTTTGAAGTGCAGTCATCAGTTTAGTTTGTTCAGTTTATGTGTAATGTAGCCACTCTCCTGTTTTGAATATTTGGGCAATGTACATGAAGATAATGGAGTTTCACTATTGATGAATTTTGCGGGCATTATGCTGAACAGACTTGATTTTCAGTCTAGAGGTGTTTATTAAACTTGGATTCTTTTAGTCTTTATATCAGTATTTCCTTTTTTAAAAAAACTCATTTTGAATGCAACTTTGCTGGTAAGCTTTATGTTGTTTTCACATGTTTCATGTTTCACATTTTTCTCTCCAAAAATAAAGGTAAGGGTGGGAAAGAAGGAGCTGTAGAAAAATGTGGAAACTGTAAGGGAACCGGTATGCAGGTACATATAAGACAGCTGGGTCCCGGCATGGTACAACAAATGCAGTCTGTTTGCTCGGAATGTTCAGGCAAAGGGGAGACAATAAATCCGAAACTAAGATGCAAGACTTGTCTTGGCAAGAAGACTGTTGATGACCACAAAATATTAGAAGTCCATGTTGACAAAGGTAAACTTGTAATTTTATATGAATATAAATATGTTTACTGTACATGCATATTGCTTATGTACCTATTTGGCGAACCACCACCGCTGTTGGTTCGAATCCCGACAGAGACTGAATGAAGCTATCCAGCTAGCTTACAAAATGTAGTTGGTTCTACTCAGGTGCCCGTTCGTGCCTAAAATAATGCACAGAAGGGCACCTGAGGTCTTCCTCCACCAGTAAAGCAGGAATGTCACCATATGACCAATAATGTGTCGGTATGGCGTAAAACTCAAACAAACAAACAAAATATGACCTATAATGTGTCGGTGTGACGTCAGACCCAATTAAACAACAAAAAACCTATTTGGTTAAGGCCACTAATATTTAACCTCTGACCTTTCATCCTCCCACCTGGGATTTTTATACTTTTCTATAAATGAAGGCATAACTAATTTCAGATCACTTGCCTCACAGGAGCTAGAGGTTCGAGTAGTGTCATGAAGCTTGTGGGCCCACATGTTTAAGAAATTTGGAGTCTTTTGAAGATCCTAAGGGGTTGTGATAACGAACTATAGCAACTGAAGTCTATTATGAATTGTTCATTCTTTTAAGTTGTAGGCTTTTTTTTCAAGGACAGACATCTTAAGAGATAAACTGTATATCTTGTTTATTGCGTAACTTGAATAAAAAAAGAGCATGAATTATATTTGATATTAAAATTTAAAGTAAGCATATAACCATATAGAAAGGGAAATTCTAAAATGATAAGTTGATTTTGAGGGTGTTTGGCCCTTGAGATGCACTAACTGCTGTAAAATGGTTGTTCTAGGATCAATACTTTGGTCTGGGACACAGAAAGAAAGCTTGAAGGAAAACCCAGCAAACAAACATCGCTGTTCAATTCTAATAACAGAACTTGGTGTGCGTGTCTTCTTTAATGAAACAAAATTTATATGTGTATTACAGGTATGAAAGATGGTGAAAATATCCGATTTGCTGGAGAAGGGGACCAAGAGCCGGGTCTCGAACCCGGAGATATTATCATTGTATTGGATGAAAAGGAGCACAATACATTCAGACGTAATGGGCTTGACTTGATTATGGAGATGGACTTATTGTTAGTCGAGGCACTGTGTGGTTTCCAGAAAACTATAGAAACATTGGATAAAAGAACGTTGGTTATAACAAACTTGCCAGGTGAGGAAATTTAGATATAAAATCTTGACACGCAATTAATGGTACAACATTTTGGAAAAATACAAAACTCTTTGAGAATTTTCATCCTTGCAGAAAACAAAATTTCAGTGAAACATTTATTTGCAATGTCAAAATATATGCACAGCTGTGCATTACCATTTTTACAGTCGCAAAATCGGCACGGGTGTGTGATAAACTACTTACAGTTTCTCATAGGTTCTCCTATAATCTTGATATATAAAAGAAAGATCACTTCAGTGTAAGGCCCCCATGATTACACGTTTAAATGGATTCGTTTCGATTTTCATTAATAAACGTTTACGATATTTTTTACTGTTTTATCGAAATGACCATATTGTCTTACAAAATTTCTTAATCATTGCCTGTAATCATGGATTTTATCAATTCTAGTGGTTTATTCCAAAGTAAGAAACGGAAAATGGGTGTTTAGAATCCTCCACACACCATTAATGTGCAAAATTGCTTGTAACATAATACATTTTTTGGTAATAAATTGGGTTTCAATGCAGAAAATATGTGCTGACTCAATCGTGATGAGCCCTGCACATTCTTTATTTGTACATGTATTAAAAATAGAAAGAAAGACATCATTTGGCGACTCAAATACATGGTGTGTACAGTATATAGAGGTACCATCGTGTAAACGGTATCGTTTCGGTTCTTAGCAATCGTGTAAACGTTTACAAAAAATTGTAAACGTGGGAGCCTTACTTCAGTGGAGATCCACTCCGCACTTTGATTAGTAGTGGCAATATGTTGGCAAATGTAGGGGCAGAAAAATCAGTTATCATTGTTGCTTTGTAGGTTGTCCGAAATGTTTAGCCTGTGAAATTTCCCCCTAGATTTTCTTCTTAAATTTCAAATTAAGGAATGTTTTTGATGATAGGACAAAATTATTTTAAGTAAAAATTCAGATTTGCTGACATTTTATGCTTTAAAAAAAAACAACGCATGGCTTCTTTGTAAGATTACGTACATTTGTGGCAAACACTATATGCCAATGTGATTTTGATACATCAAATTTTAAACAAGACTGTCTAAAGAAGGAAATTTAAACTAATGTATATATACATATATATAAATTTTTATTCTGTCTGCAGGTGAAGTTGTTAAGCCAAATGACATCAAATGTGTTTTGAATGAAGGAATGCCTTTACATCGCGACCCATTTACACGAGGACGTTTGATTATCAAATTCAACGTAATATTTCCTGATGCGGGATCTATACAACATAAAAAACTAGCCGAGCTCGAGTCATGTTTACCAAAACGTCAAGAAGTAATTAATTCCAGACGGAGCCGAGGAACACACGCTGGTAGAATACGACGCGAGGGCGCAGCATCGTCGTGGCGAGGCTTACGACGAGGACGAGGAGGGTATGGGAGGACAACGTGTACAGTGTGCATCGCATTAATGACTCACCATACTTTAAGTTATTTATAACTTGTTGATTTTATTATTACATGTTATAAAATTATTCTGACTTAAGTTGCAATGTCTCTTGAAATTTTTGTTGTTGTTTTTTATCAATTTGAAAATTTGAACATTTATTCATGGAACAAGATTATTCAAAATCTAATTCTTCTTTTTTTTCTCTTTTTTTCTTTCTTTGCATAGAAAACCCTGAATTTTTTGTTTATTTTTTTATGCGGGGCTTTTCACTAAAGTGAATTTTATTTGTTACTTACTTATGTCATGGGGGTGATACATAAGAAGAAGCAAGGCAAATATTTATGGCTCCAAAACAGACTGTGTGATATTGTCAAACCGTACAATACAGACCTTATCAAAAAAGGCGGGGGGGGGGGGGGGGGGTTGTCAAATGTCCAGGGGGCAAATGTTTCATTTACCAGCCTGTATATATACAGGAAGGTGCTGCCGCTGCAGTAAGAATTAATTTTACTGAAAACAAGAACTATTCTTCTGGAATGTATTATAGTGAAATCTGGTGGATTTGGTCTGTAAATATATTTGTTATCATTTAAAGATCCTGTATGTTGTTATTAAGGATGTAACAACACTTAAGTGAAAGTTTATGTATGTATATAATTATTCTTCTAAAACAATTTCCAAACATCCAAGAAAATGTTAAATATGTACTGCATATGTTTATTCAGATTATAAATAACCATTAAAATGTATGCATTCATTTCTTACTGAAAAATTTGGCAAAGAATTTATAGAAAATACATGTCTAATTACCTCCCTTTATTAACATGACATGTAAATTCTGTAATATCTTTACAAATTATGCATTTTTGGAATTTACAATATTGATAAATCTTCATTTGAGCATTATACATATGATATAAAAACCCTTGAAAAAATTTGATCTTTATGTTGCACATGAATTCATCGTCAAATATTTTTTTATCCATTATTAGATCAAAACATTACAATATAAAAACTTTGCTGTTAACGGAACTTGACATAGGTAAAATATATATAACAAGAACTTTGCACTGATATTTTGGTTGGTTTCTTTAATAAAGGTCTTACAAGTATTAAAATCACAAGATGTAATTATATCTTAAAACTAATCAATATATTGTAACCTTAACTTTTTTCTAAAAAATCACAATATTAATCCTCTATCTGGACATGTATTATAAATGCTGGCTACACTGTTTAGTATTAGACGTTCAGATGTGCCAGTTAATAGAATTGAATGTTTTTGTTGATATTCACAAGTATTTACAGCATATGATTATTTTTACTGAACATTTACTTGAATGTTGAAGTCTTGTGAATATGGGAGGATACCAGTGTGCAGAAGTAGTTAAAATTTTAAAGCTAATCTGTTTATTGTTTTCTTAATATTCTGCTGTGGTATTTTGCCTATCTGTGTTTTGATATATAAGATAACTTTGAGATTTGCCAGTGTAAACTTTTGGATAACAATACTTGAGAGAATGAATGTTGACTTAACCAGTTAGACATCAGTTAAGAATGTGGTTTAAAGGAACTCCACTCGGGTCCAAAATCTTAAGAACATAAAATTTTAATTTTGTTTTTGGATCTGCTGGGGTACTTAAAACGAAAGGATATACAATAGATAATTAAGAAGAACTCAAATATAAATTCAGCATGTGCTATTCTCAGCCAATAAAAAAAAATTATTCTGGAAAAACAGAGGGAGCTAATTAGCTGAAATTTTGCTCTCAAGTTACTTGTGTAGACCTACATCAAATGGAACTGTTTTTACATCAATCTAAAAAAAAAAACTCAGTGGAGTCCCTTTAAACATGTTTTAAAAGTTTTCTTCTATAATTTCAAATAAAGTTAAATTTTAAAAGTGATAGTTTAAAATGCCCCAGCATTTAAAATCTTATCAAGTAATAATAGCCCAAAATGTTCTAAAGTATTTAAAACATTTGCTCTATGAGCACAGGATATACAAGTTAATTTTTAGTTCATTACAATACATGTATTTTGTTTATGTTAATTGAATGCTAATGCACCAAATGTTATTAATTTAATATCATTATGATATACAATTTATTTAAGGCTCTTGGACTATTGTAAACCAATGTGTAAAATTTCACTAGTTAAAGCCGCATTACTCTAGATGAGAAAAAATTGTAAGATAATTGATCTTTAGAAAAATGTACCATTATTGTGAGATAAGTAAAAAGATTCAAAATAATTTTAATGATTTCCAAGTTATTTGCGATAAATGACCGATTTTGTAGTATTTTTCACCATATTTAGATAGCTATTATTGCATATTTTGGTCTTTTTTTTTTTGGTAATATACATTGGTTGTAAGTGCCATTTGCAGTGTGTAATATAATTTTCTTTATTATCTTCACAATATTTTACTTTTTAATACATTTTAAAAAATTTTAATGAAAAGCAGAAATCTGGAGACATGCCACTTTAAATTTGATAATTGTAATAAAATTAGGTGTTATTTTCTTGATGAGGTACATGTATATCAGAACAAAGCATTTTAAGAAATGACATTGTTTCATGAGCATGTTTTTTATGCTGCATGGGTTTATGTAAAATTTGTTGTCAAGTAAAACATGAAGCATAAGTTTGTCCGGACTTATTTTTTAACTGGACAATGGGGATGTGTGTTGGATATATGTAAAAAAAAATGTTCACTTTATAGTACATTGTGTAAATTTGTGCAAAAAAATCAATTAAAATTTTGAATATAATCAATGTTGATTGTTTAAGTTATATATTTGTATTTTTTCCAACAAAAGCCTTACCTGCAGATGAAAAATAATAGAGCCACAATGAATAAACGTTGTTTATTGCAAAAATAATACTTCTGTTACATAGTATGACCTCAGACCATTAGAATTCATACACCAGCATTGTTCATATCTCTAGCAGGCCAAGTTACATATGCACACTTTAGCAATACTTTCATTATATTCTAATATACATAAATTTATAGCAATACTTTCATTACATTCAAATATAAAGTTGTTTATAGCAATACTTTCATTATATTCTTATATACATGTTTTTGGTAATAATTTCATTACATTCTAATATACATAAATTTAAAGCAATACTTTCATTACATTCTAATAAACATAAATTTATAGCAATACTTTCATTACATTCTAATATACATAAATTTATAACAATACTTTCATTACATTCTAATATACATAAATTTATAGCAATACTTTCATTACATTCTAATATACGGATGTTTCTAGCAATACTTTCATTACATTCATATATACCTATATTTAAAGCACTAGTTTTATTCTATACTAATATATATATATGTTTCTAGCAATACTTCAATTACATACTTATATACAGTTTTCTAGCAATACTTGATCGCAAACAGATGTAGAGCTTAGATTATATACTGACATGCAGCCAACTCTTTTCATAATCGGAAAACAGAAAGCATTCAATGAAAGGAACAATAAAAGAAAGGATGGATAACTTTATACGAAGATAGCATTATTTATGCTGATATCAGATCAATTAAAATATCTGATGAACATAACACATTTTCATTCAATTGGTGAAGATTAGAGTCGAATAGCAAGGGCTAATTTATGCATATGCAGAAACAGTGTATTTCTTAAAAAACAGGAACAATAAGTTGTATATCAAATAATCAGCGACTAATGCTTGTGCAATAAGGGTGTATTTCTTTAAAACATGAAAGATTAGTATGGTAGCATATCATCGTTTTACAGACACGATTGGATGTCTGATGATCCATGCATCTCTCCTCTATAAAATCTGTATTTTATATGCCTTACAGTCAATGATAAGTCAAGTCCATAAAGGTGAATGAATATCTCGTACTTGTACGAGGGTTGTCCAAAAAATTCGTGCACTGCAGTTATTGTCGTGTGAGTTATTGATAGAAAAACATTAATCATATATCACTTGAAGGGGAAATATATCTTTAATAAGAAAACAAAAGAAATTAACATGTAACCGGCATGCCCTGAAAACGTATCATCATACAGTTACCTTGGTAACGTAATACCGGCGCACAACAAAAAAATGGGTTAGTTCATTACTTTGATGCATCACGGTATTCTTTAAACACTACATATTAACGTTAAAATTCAGGGAAAAGTGTGTGTACATATTCCTAACGTCACTAGAAAATATGGAGTCATTTGCCCTATAGCAACAGTCGTAAACAAACATTTGTGTGTGGTCGTCAATACTGTAATTTCGTGAAAATGTCGGTCGCTAAATGTCTGGAAATACGTACGATCATTAAATTTGATGCAAATTTTGGTAAAACACCAACAAATACCTACACAGAACTTAAAAGGGCAAGCGGGACAAGTTCAGTGTCACGAAGGCTGGTTTTTTTAAATGGCACAAACGCTCTGTGGAAGAGAAAGAGGGTCTGTAGACGATGACAACCGGTCAGACAGACGTCCGTCCGTAATGCCGGCGCATGTGACGACGGATATCCAATATATTCCTGTACTGGTGGAATATGCTACATGTACGTTGCATAAAAAAAATAAAAAATACTAAATACGTATGAGTTAAATTTTTCAGTGTATGAGTTAAATTCCAGGTCGTTATTTAAAGTTTTACCAATAACTACAGAAACCCATGTCCAGGCTAGAGGGGTATTAAAGGCCTTGGAAGAGACAGTAACATGGGCAAGGATGTCTTTCAAGCCAAAGAAGTCTAGAGCTCTAATTATAAGGAAAGGGAAGAGAGCACACAATTCGAACTAAAGGTGCAAGGAGAAGTCATTCCATCAATAATTGACAATCCCATCAAGTGCTTAGGAACATGGTATGATGACTCTTTAAGTAACAAAAACAATATCAAGAGAATTGAACAACAGGTTTCAGAGGGAATGAGGAACATTGACAAGACAGGTTTACCAGGGAAATTAAAGGCATGTATATACCAACATGGACTCCATCCAAGGATATCATGGCCACTTATGCTGTACGAAATTACATTGACAACAGTTGAGAAGCTTGAAAGAACCATCAACAGACATCTTAGGAAATGGTTAGGTGTCCCTCCAAGTTTTACAAACTGTAGGACTGTACAGCAGAACCGCAAAGTTGCAGCTACCATTTACATCTCTAGTGGAAGAATTCAAAGTTAGTAAAAGCCGCCTTGTGATGACACTGAAAGAATCTAGAGATGATAAAGTAAGAACAGCAGGTGTCCAAGTAAGAACAGGACGAAAATGGTCAGCATCAAAAGCAGTTTCAGAGGCAGAGAGTAGACTGAGGCATAAAGATATCGTAGGAACAGTGGCAGTAGGACGACAGGGCCTTGGTACATCAAAAAGTTGCTACTGGAAGAACGCTAACACCCAAGAAAGACGAAGTCTTGTCCAAAGAGAGATAAAATCTAGAGAAGAAGAAAACAGACAAGCAAAGACAGTAGAATTAGGGAGCCAAGGCGCTTGGTCGAGATGGGAATTGGAACAACTATCCCTTACATGGTCAGATATATGGCGATATCCGCAATACCAACTGCAGTTCCTTCTGAGATCAGTGTATGATGTATTACCGACACCTTCAAATCTGCACAGGTGGAAACTTTCAGAAACACCAGACTGTCCCTTGTGCGGAAACAGAGGAACTCTACAACATGTTCTTTCAGGGTGCAATATCGCTCTTACACAGGGGAGATATACATGGCGACACAACCAAGTACTCCGAGAACTCGCTGAAGTGATAGAGAAACAGAGGAAAGATGCAAAACATATTAGAAACAAACCTATGAAGATCCAGTTTGTGAAGGAGGGTGAAGTAGGCCAGGAAAGTAAAAATATCATATCAGGAATCCTAAATCAGGCAAGGGATTATTGGCAGTTAGAAGTTGATCTAGGAAAGAAGATGCAATTTCCTGATATTGTACCAACTAACCTAAGACCAGACATGGTACTTTGGTCTACAAGCAGTAAAAAGGTAATAATCATAGAGTTAACAGTTCCCTGGGAGGAGAGATGTGGCAAAGCAAATGAAAGAAAGAGGGCAAAATATGACGGACTGTTGGCAGAGTGCAGAGATATAGGATGGCAGACATGGAACTTTCCTGTTGAGGTTGGCTGCAGAGACTTCCCTGCACAGTCAGTGTGGAGAATGTTTTCTGCAGTGGGAGTGACTGGCCAGAATAGAAGAGCAGCAATCAAGAAAATGGGCCAAGCAGCAGAGAAAGCATCTTGCTGGATATGGATGAAGAGAGACAGTAGTAGCTGGAAACCCACCACCAATGCGCAGTGATTGATCACCACTGTGGACCCCCCATCCTGAGAGTGTACCGAGCTAGGGGTCGAAACACATGATGACGGATGGCCTCGGCTGAGGACATTGATGGTGTTTGCAGTTATTCCACCAGTACTGTATGTAAGTAACTTGTAATCTGGACCTACCAGTGACTGCTGGGAAAGACCGGCTGACAACCAAGAATAGAATGGTGACGTCTGGAGAGACAGATGGCATTCGGGAAAGACTGAAACCAGGGTGTGAAGGGTTGGCATCCCAACACACGGTTCCTGTGAAGGAACACCATACCAAGCTACAGAACAGAATAAAGAGCAATACCCCCAGGGTCTTCCGAGAGGGGGGGAGGATGAGAGACCCATTGAGCAGGATAAAACGGTAACAACTCGGCTAATCCAACGGACTTTGACTGGAACAACGGCAGAAACCAAGTGTCATTGTGGGAAAGTTTGCAAGAACTTAAAAGGTCTGAAGATACACCAGGCAAGAACTAAGTGTGGATCTGGGAAGCAGCAAAGGGAACGCACAGTTAACACTGATGAGACGATGGAGGACCACAGCCAGGAAGCACACCACAGTACTGAGGACCTCTTACCTAATGAAGCTACTCAGATCAACATTGAGGAGGAGAAATGGAATCAAAATCAGCAGAGAGCATCGACTTCTTCAACAGAGAGCAGGAAAGAAAAGATACAATGGCCACCAACAGATGATAGGAGATGGGAGATCTTTGACGAAGACCTAGACAAGATCTTGGATAACACACTAACTGGAGACGTACAGAGAAAGATATCGGCATTGTCAACTATTGTATATGCAGTAGGACAAGATCGATTTGGAGTAAGTAAGACCAAAACCAGAGAAGGCACTCAGGGTAACATGAAGCATAACAGACGTCAACAAGAAATGCAAACACTCAGAACCGAAATCAATGATGTATCAAAGCAGTATAGAAGAGCAAATGACGAGGATAAAGAAGGATTGAATGAGTTAAGATTAATACTGAGGGAAAGAAGAAACAATCTACAAAGAGCAGAAAGAATCAGAAAAGCAAGGAGAGAAAGAGGGAAGAAGAGAGCAATGTTTGTTGCCAACCCCTAAAAGTTTACCATATCAACACTGGACGGAACAAAGGTGGGATCAGTAAAAAACACAAAAGAGGAAGTGGAAAAACATCTATCAGAGACACACAGCGACGAAATGCAGTGGGAACATCTAGGTAACTGTGATAGGATAGAAAAAGTACCAGAACCAGAAATACCAATGAACACTAAGGAACCATCATGGAAAGAAGTGTCAGATGTAGTGAAGAAAGCCAGGTCTGCATCATCACCAAGACCAAACGGCATCCCGTACAAGGTATATAAGAAGTGCCCAAAAAATTTGAAACACCTGTGGAGGCTACTGAAAGTAGTTTGGAGGAAAGGGAAGATCCCATCATGTTGGCAGAAAGCAGAGAGGTGTTTTATTCCAAAAGAAGAAAAATCTGAGGACATCACACAATTTCGGACAATTTCCCTCCTCAATGTATAAGGAAAGATCTTTTTTTCTATTATGGCTAGAAGGATGACATCATATATGACAGATAACAACTATGTAGACACTTCAGTACAGAAGGGCGGAATACCAGGATTCTCAGGATGTATTTAACATACGTGCATCATTTCACAACTTATTCAGGAGGCCAAAGTGAACAAGAAAGATCTTACAGTAGTATGGCTAGATTTGGCCAATGCTTATGGCACTGTTCCTCACATGCTGATACAGGAGTCATTAGATCATTACCATATTCCCGACCACTTTAAGAAAGTGATAAGAAGTTATCTCAGTGGGATTCAGCTGCGATTTACAACAAGCACATTTACAACATCATGGCAGAAACTACAAAAAGGAATAGTTACAGGATGTACCATCTCAGTTATCTTGTTTGTCATGGGAATGAATATGATTATTAAATCTGGAGAGAGAGAAACTAGAAGCCCAAAAACATCAACTGACATCAGGCAACCACCAAACAGAGGGTTCATGGACGATTTAACCATCACTACAGTAACCCATGTCCAGGTTAGATGGGTATTAAAGGCCTTGGAAGAGACAGTAACATGGGCAAGGATGTCTTTCAAGCCAAAGAAACTGAAACTGAAACTGTTCTATTTAATTAAATGCCTATTTCTATATACATATTCAATGGCGTTGTACAAAAGGATAATAAAAGTATGTACATATAGATAAAAGAACAACATGGCAAATGAACTACAAAAAATATGTTAAAGATATCAGCCGTGTAAAATATAAAGTATTAAAAACTTTAAAAAAAGAAAGAATAGTTATAAAAAGTAACAATAAAAAATAATTTAAAAGAAAATAAAAATGAATGGTTATTTCAGTAAAATTTCAAACACATTTCCACATCTCTATCAGTTTACAGCCCAATCACAATCTTAAAACAATGCTTAAAAATCTCTAAAATAGTAGGTTTTGACATTTTTCTTGAACATGTCCAAAGTCGAAGACTGTCTTATATACAGAGGCAATTTATTCCAGAGTTGGACCAACGGTACTAAAACTTCTGTCGTTAAATGTTTTCCTTTTGTTAAAGGGGACAGCAAAACAATAATCCATATTATCAACAGATCTGAGATTTGGTCTTTTTATGACAGGCTTGTGTAACAGTTCTGTTAGATAAACTGGAGCATTGCCAATAAAACAGTTATACATTGTACATAGTATTTTAAAATTGATCCTAGCTTTAATTGGTAACCAATGCAGTTCCAACAAAGAGTCTTTGGAACTATCATATTTTCCGCGTTGCAAAACAAGTTTAGCGCACATATTCTGGATACGCTGTAATTTCTGTAACTCACTTTCTGAAATGCCAAACAATATAGCGTTGCAATAATCCAAATGTGAGATTACAAGCGACAATACTAGGATTTTTGTGGCGTCCTGAGTCAGATATTTGCGAATGCTCTTTATTCTCAAATAATTTAACATAGCAGTTCTACACTTGGTCTTAACATGTGTTGAGAATCTTAGGCCCTCGTCTAAGTAGGCACCTAAGTATCTTATGACACTGACATTTTGAATTTTATCACCGGCGATATCAATTTCTTTAATTGAACATTTTTACCAAGTTGGGTTTTACTACCAAACATTATGAATTCTGTCTTAGTGGTGTTCATTTTGAGTTTATTGGCATTCATCCAGTCATTGATGATTACAGCACTGTCTTCAAGTTGCTTTATAGCGTTAAGTTCATTGGTCACTGAAGTTGGTCGAAAGCGTTGACTAGCAATGTGGTCATCAGCAAAGCCGTACACAGATATGGATGGTGGTATCACATCAAATAGGGTTCCTGCATATGTGAAACAGAGCCACGGACCAAGACAGCTCCCCTGGGGTACACTGCATTCCAGCAATCGTGGAGTCGATTCAGTAGAATTAACACTGACGCGACAACTACGAGGTCGCAGGTACGAGTCCACCCAAGCTAACACGGTACCATTGACACCGTACTGACTGTGTAACACGTCGAGTAGAATGTTGTGGTCAACGGTGTCGAAAGCTGCACTTACATCTATTGCAATTAGAGCTGTGACCTCTTGCTTCTCCATACCGTCTAGAAGATCATTGACAAGTCTGAGTAAAGCAGTCTCACATGAATGATGACGCCTGTATGCTGATTGATTTTTGGGTAACAAATTATTTGTATCGACATAGTTATTTATTCTGAAGAGCGCAGCCTTTTCTTTCAATTTTGAAAGAAACGATAAGTTACTGACAGGCCTGTAGTTTGACAATTGTAATTCTAAACCAGACTTCTTAAGAAGGGGTCTAACGATCGCCTGTTTCCAGTGTGTTGGAAATACGCCTTTAGACAGAGATAGATTGACCAGTTTGGTAATGGTTGGCAGAAGCTCATCTAGATGTGTCTTTAATATATGTGTGGGTATTAAGTCCAGCTCACACGATTTGGTATTTAGTTCACAAATAAGGCTCTTCACCTGTGATTCTGTAAGATCCTCGAAATTTTCTAAAGGTTGAATTTGTTTGACATTTGGAATGAAGCTTGGAAAATCCTGAAGTGATTTACGAATTTTAGCTATTTTGTTCATAAAAAAGTTTGCAAACTTCCGAGCTAGCTCACCGTCATTTGTAGACTGTGGCATAGGATTTTCAGCTTTAGTACCAGTTAATTCCGAAATTAAACCATAGAGTTTTTTTGAATCACCTTTGGTATTTAGAATTCTCTCACTTGTTACTAGTTTTTTCTCAAAATCAATTTCTTTACAGTATCTATTCCGTGCTTCTTTAAATTTCTTGAACTGTTCTGGCTCTTTGTACTTTCTCCAAATTCTCTCTTTTTTTCCGGACAATACGCTTAGATTCCAATATTGACTCATTGAACCAAGGTTTTTGAGTTCTGCATATCCTAATTTGTTCCTTTGTTGGAGCATGTTTGTCGATAACAAATTGGATTTCTGATTCAAACAAGTGTACAAAAGTATTGACATCTTCACTATCAACTGAAATCTTCGTTAAATCATCATAGAATTCAGAATGGGATATGCTTTTCCAGTTTCTAAATTGTACAGTTTTACTGGTAATGTTTTTTCTTTCTTCACATTAATGACTACGTGGACAGCACAGTGATCGGAGAGAAAAGGTCCTTGTTCACATTTAAGTACACATACACCATTAATCGATTCAGTAATAACCAAGTCTAAACAGTTTCCAGCAGTGTGTGTACTAAAGTTGACATGTTGCTCTAAACCCATAGCATGAAGGCAATTTTGAAAGTTTGTAGATGCACCACTACCATTGTCAAGTTGAAGGTTGAAGTCTCCCATAATCAACAAGTTAGAGTATGTAGGTAAGATATCTTCTATGAAATTTGAAAAGTCAGTTACAAATTGCTCACATGTGGCTAGGGATGGGGGTCTGTATAAACCAACTACGTGTACTGTTATACTTTTGAAAATGAGTTTCCATATGCCAAACTCAAAACTTTGTTTGTTCCCATGTTCCATCTTTCTCATTTTAATTTCGGTTTTACAAGTCAAAGCAACACCGCCACCAATTTTGTTCTTGCGGTTTGCAACACTGATTTTGTGACCGTGTTGATTGAGTTCAGATGTTTCATACTGATGTTGTTTTTCGTCAGAATACCATGTTTCAGTCAACAAAGCAAAGTCAATTCTTTGTTCCCTCAAATACTGGCCAGCAAAATTATCCTTGTTAACAACAGATCTACAGTTAAATGTAAAACATGACACTTTTTCACCAATTTGAACACGCGTGTTTTGTATTAAGGGATATTTCAAATTGTGTAGGTTTGCACAAGAAGGCTTAGTCAGGATTTTAGCTTTACCACCACGTTTGCTCATTTTGTGTGTTTTGGGTTGAGAGATGTTCAGCTTATGTATAACACCGTGTACACAATGGTCTAATTTATGAAGTTGCCAATTACTCGGAACCGTTAATCCTATTTTCAATAGCTGGTCACGACAATACCTGTACTTTTGATTTATGGTTGGCTGGTTATTGATTTCAATCATGTCGGAAATATGTATATTTTTCAAATATCTGTAACTTTCACCCATCATAAACAATTTAAAAAGTGTTATTGTGTCTAGTTAAATACACATAAAAATCAACAAATCATTCATTTACAATTTGTCACAAAATTTTACTTTTCAGCACCTTCAATCCGCAAAAAAATAATAAAAATCAAGGAGCACAGAAAAATAAGTCTGCCTTATACGGCGACAATATACGAATTCTAAAAGAAGTCTTGAGCTCTAATTATAAGGAAAGGGAAGAGAGCACACCAAGTCGAACTGAAGGTGCAAGGAGAAGTCATTCCATCAATAATTGACAACCCCATCAAGTGCTTAGGAAAATGGTATGATGACTCTTAAAGTGACAAAAACAATATCAAGAGAATTGAACAACAGGTTTCAGAGGGAATGAGGAACATCGACAAGACAGGTTTACCAGGGAAATTAAAGGCATGGATATACCAACATGGACTCCTTCCAAGGATATCATGGTCACTTATGCTGTACGAAATTACATTGACAACAGTTGAGAAGCTTGAAAGAACCATCAACAGACATCTTAGGAAATAGTTAGGTGTCCCTCCAAGTTTTACAACTGTAGGACTGTACAGCAGAACCGCAAAGTTGCAGCTACCATTTACATCTCTAGTGGAAGCATTCAAAGTTAGTAAAAGCCGCCTTGTGATGACACTGAAAGAATCTAGAGATGATAAAGTAAGAACAGCAGGTGTCCAAGTAAGAACAGGACGAAAATGGTCAGCATCAAAAGCAGTTTCAGAGGCAGAGAGTAGATTGAGGCATAAAGATATCGTAAGAATAGTGGCAGTAGGAAGACAGGGCCTTGGTACATCAAAAGTTGCTACTGGAAGAACGCTTACACCCAAGAAAGACGAAGTCTTGTCCAAAGAGAGATAAAATCTAGAGAAGAAGAAAACAGACAAGCAAAGACAGTAGAATTAGGGAGCCAATGCGCTTGGTCGAGATGAGAATTGGAACAACGATCCCTTACATGGTCAGATATATGGCGATATCCGCAATACCAACTGCAGTTCCTTCTGAGATCAGTGTATGATGTGTTACCGACACCTTCAAATCTGCACAGGTGGAAACTTTCAGAAACACCAGATTGTCCCTTGTGCGGAAACAGAGGAACTCTACAACATGTTCTTTCAGGGTGCAATATCGCTCTTACACAGGGGAGATATACATGGCGACACAACCAAGTACTCCGAGAACTCGCTGAAGTGATAGAGAAACAGAGGAAAGATGCAAAACAAATTAGAAACAAACCTATGAAGATCCAGTTTGTGAAGGAGGGTGAAGTAGGCCAGGAAAGTAAAAAGATCATATCAGGAATCCTAAATCAGGCAAGGGATTGGCAGTTAGAAGTTGATCTAGGAAAGAAGATGCAATTTCCTGATATTGTACCAACTAACCTAAGACCAGACATGGTACTTTGGTCTACAAGCAGTAAAAAAAAAGTAATAATCATAGAGTTAACAGTTCCCTGGGAGGAGAGATGTGGCAAAGCAAATGAAAGAAAGAGGGCAAAATATGACGGACTGTTGGCAGAGTGCAGAGATATAGGATGGCAGACATGGAACTTTCCTGTTGAGGTTGGCTACACAGGCTTCCCTGCACAGTCAGTGTGGAGAATGTTTTCTGCAGTGGGAGTGACTGGTCAGAATAGAAGAGCAGCAATCAAGAAACTGGGCCAAGCAGCAGAGAAAGCATCTTGCTGGATATGGGTGAAGAGAGACAGTAGTAGCTGGAAACCCACCACCAATGCGCAGTGATTGATCACCACTGTGGAACACCCATCCTGAGAGTGTACCGAGCTAGGGGTCGAAAAATATGATGACGGATGGCCTCGGCTGAGGACATTGATGGTGTTTGCAGTTATTCCACCAGTACTGTATGTAAGTAAGAAAAAAATAACGCCAAAAGGTCAGTTATGTTTGCAGAATATATGAGTTTAATTCCAGGTCGTTATTTAAAGTATTACTAATAACACCAAAAGGTCAGTAATGTTTGCAGAATATATGAGTTAAATTCCAGGTCGTTATTTAAAGTATAAAAAATTAAACTTAACCATCTACTCTTTTAAAGTGCGTTATAATATTTTTTTAAGCACGTTTCTTTTACAAAGATTGATATCTGGTCGCTCGGTACAGGTGGTTGTACCTGTTTCACAGAAAGGGTCAGTGCTTGGCCATTCATTTAATCCACATTTAGCTAGAACCGAAAGTGATTCTTGGAGTCGAGTTGCGTAGACGTTCATGATATATGTGTAGAAGGGTGATAACTTATGAAAAGTGCATAATGCATATATAACGTTTTGTTACAAGAGTTGTCTCCACTGATCTTGACAAACTTTCAGGAACAAAAGTTTCAAATTAAAAAATATTTTGTAGTTTATCATACGAAGACGGAGGTAAGCCACTTTGAATTCACCAGAGCACAGTTACAGTCATATCCTACTCTGAAGTCCAAAGACAGACCAACAGCCAGAATAAATTAGTGAACTGCGACATATTTACTTTACCATACTTATATAATTACAGTATTATTATAGTCAAGAAAAAACTTGTTTGATGGCGATATTCATATATGATTATGGCAAATCGAAAATAAAAATAGAGGACAACTATATTGCAGTACTTAATACGGCGGTAACCCGTTTTCTAAATTTTGTTTACAAAAGTAACGGTTGTTAAAGCATAACATATATAAGGACATATAAAATGACATTTATAAAAATACAATAAATGACTGATTCTTCCAACGTATTCAATATAATTATAAGTTTTTATCGTTTATTCATATATATCATATATCATGCATATGCAAAAACTAGTCACTGACAATTCACAAAAGTAGTACCATTTTTATTTCGCTCGTATTTTAAAGAGAATCCCGTCTCTATCAACAAAATATTTATCCACTTCCCGCCTATCAACTAATTCCGCCATGTTTTTATTTTCCGCTGTTGATATTAACGCGTCCATGTCCTCTATATCCTTGCCCACGCGTTCTTCATACTCCTTTCTCATCGCTATCACTATAAGTCCGCCTGCAAAAATAGTTCCATGTTTAGCACATGTATAAATATCACTTAGAATTTTAGTAAAGTAAATAATATATTCCATCTTAAATTTCATACTGTGGACAGAGTATCACTTTCACAAAAACGCTTCAATTTAAGGTTATTTTTTTATTTCAAATACAGCTTATAATACAAAAAACCTCATCGGAGAGTAGCGGTGGCTTTGGCAGTTTGATAACCAAACATTTTGTAAACTTTCTAATAGAGAAGCGAAATGGTAAGTGTTCCTCCGTAGTGTACACATGCTTACCTAAATCAAAAGATCTTATAATATTATAATGCAATAATCACCTGGTTTTACGATTCGGATCATTTCCATTATTCCAGAGCAAGGTATATGACTCCCTCCAATTCCACCCGCTACACCCAAACAATCATATACATCTATATTTAAAATGATGATGATAATAATTATTATGATAAACACAAAAAAGAACAACAACTTCTTACAGACAAATTAATATTATGGTACGTTATTTATTTTCAATCAAAAATTACAAGTATTCAGTTATTTGAATAATAACTATAGTGGCTGATTTGGAACGCTTTTTGTGCGTCGACACGCACTGCTTGGCCTGCTTTGCTAGCGACAAGACGACAGTGCGAGAACGCGCCGTTTGGCGCGTTTTGCTGGCGACAAGACAAAAAGGCGATCACGATATAAGTTGTGCTGTCGCTATCGACAAAGTAACACGCAAAGTGTTCCAAATCAACCACCATATTTATAATAACAACACCTTTTAACACTTGTCTGACCCGCTTACTAACCTGAAAATACATGTAATGTAAATAAGACTTGCAAAAACTGTGTGTTAACCAACAGTAATACTAGTAAACAATCAAATACAAGACTTAGAATCAAATGATAACACATGTGGATTGAATGTTTGTTTGTTTGTTTGTATTGTTGCATTCTAAAGCATACGGACACTATAATGGTCACGTGGAGAAGGAAGACATCAGGTGCCCCTCTATATATTATATGAGACACAAGTGGGCAGCTGAGTAGGCCATTGGCGTTTCGCCAGTTTGCTGGAAAGCTTTTTATTTGGAAGGATTCAAAGTCCCTGACGGGTTTCGAAGCCATAGCGGTAAGGGGAAAGTCATTTTAAGCCAAACAACCTTATTTTCTCGTCACGGACACCAATTAAGCATATATGGAAAGAAGCAAAATAAGTTCCTATAATATAAACACGTATCACGTAACAAATAATTTAGACTTCAAACGGCCTGTATAAAAAACTACAAATGAACATCGTACCATCTTGAATAGGTAATGTATTATAACCACAATATTCCTCATAAAGGTTGTTGTAATGTCCAGTTTTCATGCACACATTTAACATTCCTGATGAAGAATCCAGGCCGTCTATGTTCGTAAACCCGTACGCTGCCAGCTGTGAAGAAAATAAGTCAGGTTCTTTATATTGGCGGAAATTGTTGAGTTTGGCAGAACATAATTGATTTATTACAAAACTATGGTGGCTGATTTGGAACACTTTCTTGGGTCGTGTTGTCGCTAGCAACAGTACAACAAAGCGCCAAACGGCGTGTTGTCGGACTTTTGTCTTGCCGTCCTGTCGCTAACGATGCTCGTCAATTAAACAGCGCGTTGTCCTGCGGCGTGTTGCCGCGATGTCACATTATTACTCGGCTCAAATCGTAGTATTTGCTATTTGTATATATATAAGCCAAGCGACAGGGCGACAACACGCTGCACGACAACGCGCAGTTTGGCATGCTTCGCTTGCGGGCAAGTTTTGCTAGCGACACGACAAATAGGCGATAATAATGTAGGCTGTGTTGTCGCTATCAACAACGCAACACGCAAAGTGTACCAAATCAGCCACCATACATAACAGAAAGACAATATGTCTACTATTGAAATTTGCCTTGCAATTGTACTATACATATGTAATAGCAAACTGTTTTCAGAAGATAAATTACAAAAATATGGTAGCCACTGTTTGAAATTAATGTTAGGATTTGAAAATTGGAAGGTTGAAACTACCCCATGCAATGTCGGTTATTTTTGGCAAGTTTTAGCTCGTGAGGTAAGGATACGGGCATATAAGGTTTCTGTGTGATGTATACTAGTGCCATCAAGAGCAAAAAAAGGATCAACAAAATTGAATGTATCTTCAACGTATCATTGGTAACTAAACTTAAAGACTTTCTTGAATAGAAGAATGAAGAAAATACCATCTACATGCCAGTTATTCATTTTAAGTTCGAATTTGAATTATTTTATACATGTAAGCAGAAAGCTTCCTTTAATTTATGGTCTACACTTAAAGATGTTATCTGTTAATGTACTTGTATAAATTTCTGTTTATGAAATTTAATGACTATGTTTCGTTTCAACTGGTTTCATTTATTGGTAATCAGCAATATATACTGTTACGCTAGAAGTAGTTTTCGTTATTTGATTTGTATATTAATTTCAAATAAAATTGAAGGTCTGCCAATAATGTCTTTTTTCCAAAACCACAAATTTCATAACCATATAAAAGTGCAGGTTTAACCATTTCATTAAAATTAAGTACATATGTCTTGACTCTAATGATTGTAAAAGAAAACATGGCTTTTGTAATTTAAAGTGTATAAAGTTATATATCTGCTGCAAAAATTATTGTTTGACTTTTTCCAAAATGCTTGTATGAAATAAACATGGTAGATAATAGCTTTAAAGGCGAATGAGGCATGCACAAAATCATTTCGAAACGGATAAAACCCTACTTAAAATATCAAATAATATTTTGTTCCGGTTACGTACAATATTCATGTGTGTTTAATAACAGAGACACAATTTTGAAGTTAAATAGGTATTAACCACGGAAGCTGTATGCCTGAATTGTTACTTTTTCACATCGAAAGGAAAATCATAAGTACAGTGTATCGTATTTTTTTTATTATGGACATCTGGAACATACGATAGTACATCCCAGTGGACATATAAATGAAATATTGAGAAATATAGATGAAAATAAAAGCGTATCATCAGTTTCCATATTTTCACCTTAAAAATTTATTTTTCACAGCAGTGCAACATATGTTTCATATTTTCACTGGCAACTTGACGGACTACTTTCTTCTTAATTCAGCCAATACACAAAATTATTTATTTTTTTTAAGAATTGTACGGTCATAAAAGAGAAAAAGAATATAAAAAACAGAAAATTCAAGTTTTTTTCTATACATATAGAATTCATTTTCTTCTTGTGGTTTAAAAATTATACTTCACTTGGTTTTTTTTAAAGTATTTTTCTTTCGGTTGCCATGGCAAACAAACTTTAGCATGTTAGTGATTTTTTGTGTGGAATTTGAAGGATAATCACTCAAGGATAATTTCTAGAAAGTATTAATATTGATATTATTGACCCAGTTTTGGAAGGATATCTAGATCAAAGAAGTGTTAATGGACGGACGTTCTTTCCAGAGCTACATTATGGGGTTTTCTTTTGTTCTTTTTAACACCACAATGCAGAAAATAACCCCACAAGAGAAACGGAATGAATGACATCTATTATTATGAGAACAATAGACCAAACCCCATAATGTAGCTCTGGTTTGTACGGACTGACGGGCGGATATTGGACAATTGACGTTAAGTGTTGACAGCACGCTCTGCTCTGGTGAGATAATAACATAATATCAACCTTTGGATAGATTTTATATTTATAAGTTCCCCCATGAAGTTGCAAAGGAAATAAAACGCCGAAATGCAGTGATCATTACGCTTAGAATAATTCGCATTCACTGAATGATTCAAAATTCATTGCAATTTACACGAATGAAATACCTTTAATAACTTAATCCTTTAGAATTTATTTTCTTTCATTACTGTGTTACCAACATGCATTTATTATATAGCCATGTAACATTCCACATGAAATATATAGATATAACATTATTAACATCTGCATGTAATATAATTCATCTAAATACAGATAACATAACTTATTGCAGCAGTCCCGACATGACCTTCAATAGTAAATATTACTTACCGCAGCAGTCCCGACATGAACTACAATAGTTAACATTACTTACCGCAGCAGTCCCGACATGACCTACAAAAGTAAACATTACTTACCGCAGCAGTCCCGACATGACCTTCAATAGTTAATATTACTAATCGCACCAGTCCCGACTTGACCTACAATAGTTAACATCACTTACCGCAGCAGTCCCGACATGACCTACAATAGTTAACATTACTAACCGCAACAGTCCCGACATGACCTACAATAGTTAACATTACTAACCGCAGCAGTCCCGACATGGCCTACAATAGTTAACATTACTAACCGCAGCAGTCCCGACATGACCTGCAATAGTTAACATTATTTACGGCAGTCCAGCAACATTTACGATAGTTAACATTGCATACCGGAGTCCCGACATGACCTACAATAGTTAAGATTTCTTATTGCAGTCCCGACATGACCTACATTAGTTAATATATTATTTACCGCAGTCCCGACACGACCAGTTCCACATGCAATGTCCATTATTTGTAGCTGATCTCTATTTTCAGGGAAGCAGGCCGCCATTTCGTCAGCAACTATTGTAGAGGCACGGAACTTGCCCTCGTTCATCTCCTAGAAATATAGATAAATAATATTTTGTTTAAACTTTTTATGTTCTAATGTTTCCACGCTTCAAATAATTCTTAAATTTTATTTAGTTTTGCAAAAATGCCTATCAAATCTAAAACTAGACCTTAATGAACTTTTATTATACATCAAACAAACATGGAATTTGAATAGTGTAGAGCTTAATTCTAAATTTGAAAGACCCAGCTGTTTAAAAGAAATTAATTTCTTTGTTGACTGAATATATTTTCAAAGTAATTAGATTTATCCAAAAAAAAAAAAAAAAAAAAAAAAAATACAATTAACCCTGTTTTATAACTCTTGCCTATTATTTGTATGTATTACAGTAGCAAATTTACAGAACATCAGCATTTAAAACGTCATGCTGTATAATGTGTTAAAAATGATTACGTCGGAAATAAATGACGTAAAGTTAAAAGTTCGTATCATTTCATTTATCAAATACAAAACAAAACTATAAACAATATACCCCAAATTAAAATGATAAAAATAAATATATAGAGGATATTTGTTTGTTTCAGTGTAAGATCGAAAAATATTTCACCGAGTGAACACCAGATGCAATATTTTCCACGAGTGGCGTAGCCACGAGTGAAAATATAAAAGCTGGGGTTCTCGAGTGAAATATTATTTGATCTTACATCTAAAACAAACAAATTTTCTGTTTATTTCATGATTTTTTAACGATTTTTACACCATTTTACTGATTTTTGCCGCGTTACGTCATGCTCTTATCTTCATGACGTCATCAAATAATGACGTCACAATGTTGAAGCAAAATATAATTCCATGATTATTTTTAGTCTGGATTACCTGCCCTTTGTCTTTATTTGTTTACAATAGAAGCTGGGAACCAGACTAGATTATTTTTAGATTTTAGATGTTTTTCAGCACAACGTTCGTAAATATTTACGAACTACAGTTATCACGTACATTTTTTATCATGATTGACTACATTTCCGCTGAAAAAAAAAACATTCATTAATGATAAATATTTTATTTTTACGCCAAACATAGTTCGGCTACTGTGAAATTATATTTTGTAATCATTACTGTGAAATTATCAGAATATAATTAACCGTTATAATTCAGTAATCTACTGCAAAACATGTAATAATAAATAATAATTAATAAATAAAAAAATAGATAAATATAAATTAATAAAATTAAATAGATGAAATAAATAAACTAATTGATATTAATGAATAAATAAAAATAAATAAATAAATAAATAAATAAATAAATAAATAAATGAAATAATTAATTAATTAATTAATTAATTAATTAATTAATTAATTAATTAATTAATTAATTAACAAACAAACAATTTTCTAGGAAATACCTTTTCATATCCCATATTTTCAGCCCAGTTTGAATAGTATTCCGCTAGTTGTGTCGGTGACATGCTAGCCATAGTCATCTTAATTTTGTCTGAAAAACTTTCCATTATCCACATAAGACTAGTGCGCTCAGTTTTGCTACTATTTTATCTACTATAAAATATCTTTATATTGTCTGATATTTTCTAAGTTAAAAAAACCCAAATGAAAACAATTTAAACACACAAGTAAAGTCATATATTACGTAAACATTTTTGCTTTTCAATATAAAGGGAATATAAGGTTTGGTGGTTTTATACAATGCACAAGAGAGTCAATTTGGCCTGAAATCACCCACCTGAGATCCATTTTTACAGAAAGCAATATATATTTCAATGCAGAAATATGATACTATAGAATAAGATTTATAGTTTTCAGCTGTCAGCTTTTGATATTATTAAATTGTAGTAGAATTGCAAATTTATGGAGTCGTTCAAAATTAAAAGCACCCTAAAAATTTGGCAAAAAGTTCGCTAACACATACATGTACTTTTCAAAAGAAAATAATAGCAAAGTTAAGGTATGCTGCCTAGCTAGCTAGACTGTCGACAGGCATTTGATAGAGTGTGGGATGATAGATTGTTATATAAATTAAATGAGTGGCATATTGACCCCATAGCACTGAGATGCTTTAATAATCTTTACTCTAACATATACAATGTAGTGGCTTATTTGGAACACTTTTGTGCTTAGTGTTGTCGCTACCGACGGCACTGTCGTCTTGTCGTCGTGTCGCTAACGATGCACACCAAACGGCGCGTTGTCGTGCGGCATGTTGTCGCGATGTCACATTGTCGCTCGGCTCAAATCAAAGGAAACAAATCATACATGTTAGACTGGTTTGATGTCAAGCAGGGAACCAGACAGAGAGGAAAAAGTTCGCCGTTGCTGTATCTTCTTTACATCAACGGCCATATCTTTTAACTTGAACAGTCAAACGTGTATAACATGAACATGCATGAGTAGCCCTACAGGTGCAGACGACTTGGCCCTACTATCTCTTTCAAAACATGGTTTATATCAAATGATCAGTATTTACTATCGCTACTTAACATTATGGCGTTTTAAGTGTAATCCTTCCAAACGTTCTGTGGTTATCTACCATAAGCCAAAGATTGAATATGAGAAAGCAATTTGTCACAGGAAGTGGACAAAAGGTGCAAAAAACAATATGCGAGGGTATCGAATATGTGCATCTTGAAATTACTTTAAACAAGAACTCATTGATCAACGATAATTTCAACGGGAAATTAATCAGCGGTATGAAAACCTGTGTAAAATAATATCATCGGAACACATCTCAAATATTTTCAACATTGATGATAAGTGTAAATTTTGGATTTAAAGTAAAAACCTCCCGGTATAGCAAGATTAATTATATTGCTTCTCTGCTTTGACAATTTCTGCTAAGTTGTTTTCATTCAGTAAGACTGAGACATGCAAAAGTGAAAGTTTGTTGCTTAATATTCGACGCTACATTAGTTGTTTTTTTAACGAACCAATCCGTTTTGTATGTGGATGGCACGTACTTATATTATATCGTGGTTTAGCTGCATTTAACGGGTATTAGATTTACTGGACGGTGTGTATTCTAATGTTAAAGATTTCTAATTACTTATGAAGACATTTCATAAAATGATAACGTAAAAATATGTTGAAGGGTCTTACATGGGATTTCCATGCCTCTCCCCTCTTTTTGTACTACACAACAATTAATGTTTTTTGGGTTTTTTTTAGAGTAGTAAGTCTATTTTTTTCTCCTTTTTTTTTCTTCAAATTTCTTCAAACGCATAAACCCAACATAGAAGACCGATGTTACTGAAAGAAGGCAACAGGAAAGATGAGGTGATTTCAAGGATGAATAATGCAGTGTCCACATCTTATATACGGTGCTTTTAAGTACATGTGTACGTAAAACGTGAAATCATATTTAAGTTTATTAAAAGGATGGTGTAAGTTTTTAAAACCTTGTTATTTATTTTTTTTTTGTGGAAATTTAAAAGGTTTATATTTCAAATTTATAAAAATTTTTCACCAAAAATTTAAAATTATTTGTGAACATTAATGAGAAAAAACCCGGGGTATCGAAAATTTGCCTTTCCTGAATCTTATTGTTGGTGGCTGTTTGTGATTGTCTATGCCCTCAATAATTTTTTTAAAAGGGGGGGAAAATTTTGAAATTTGGCAATTATATTACCCCCCGGGGGCTAAGTACTTTTCAGGACATTCTTTTTTTTTTCCCCAAAAAAAAATGAGGGTATATGGAATTTCCCTTTTTGGGACCCCCCCCCCCCCTCTTATTTTTCAAAAAACAAGGGTTTTATTTAAACCCAATTGATTTCCAAAAAAAAAAAAAAAAAAAAAAAAAAAAAAAAAAAAAAAAAAAAAAAAAAAAAAAAAAAAAAAAAAAAAAAAAAAAAAAAAAAAAAAAAAAAAAAAAAAAAGCTAGCTTGATAGCGTCCTCACACAAAAGCACCAATCGCAACTTTTCAGCCCTTTCCGTCAGTCTTCTAGATAATAACCGAGAACGTTCCGATTGACGAAATAACTTAATGTTCCCTAGAGGGATTCGAACCTATAGCGATGTAAAATATCCAATCTTTGGACATTGCAGTTTCTATGAAAAAGGATTTTTAAAGATAGAAATATTATTTTTAGGCTGTTAAAAGGTTTCAATGACCATACTGTTCATTAAACAATTATATAATGTTTCTTGAGCGTCCCCAAATGATTACCCCTAACAGTCTATCATACGTACATGAAAGAAATCGTTGCTGAAGACATGATCAGGTGAGCTGAAAAATGACATTAAAATTTGTCGAACAAATGGGCCTCGTTTTAAATTTACAACTGAATAAACACAAGGTAGGTGAGCTCACAAATGCAAATTTCCGAAGTTTTCAAATGTCGGGCATGGTTAAAAGTGCACATATAAACCAGAACAGAACAGAACAGATGTTTTATGAATTTAATTTTTAAAAATCTAATTTAACGTATACTTACTGATGCGTTGAGTTTATTTAAAATTTATATTTTTTTAAAATAATTTGTGCACATAAATGAAGCATTATATGCGGTAGAAGACAATCCGGCTCAAAGTCAATAATGACTCGAAGTCACTTTCCGAATCAGGAAAATTTCGCAAGAAGTTCTTATTCTTAAAAGTTTTTTTAAAGATTCATGTTTGATATTCACCAGTCAATCAAATTCATTCGATTCTCTGTACATTATTGAATAGTTTTGTTGTAAATCTGATAAAAACTGACAGAAATTACTTGTTTGTAGGATCACCGAAGTTCGTTAATACAAATTATAATATGCAAATGAAAGAGTAAGTTTGGGCACGCGCAAGGGCAATCGACATGTCACATTGTTAAACAACAATACAAAAATTTGATGCTATCCGAAACAAGGCAAATGCAAAATTTACACCCCTACGTAAGTCGCGCCTTTTAAAATCGGCTTCGCCTGTGCAGTACAAAACAGTTGACATAACATTTTATTAACCTGATTAAAAGTTAGTGACTTTTTAAGCCGATTTGTTCCGATTCATTAGAAAAAAGAATTTATTTTGGACAAACACACACAAAACCCACAAAACCAAATTTTAAACCTATCGCTTGAAAAATGAATTATCTGTATGAAAAAATCAGTTTTAAAAACCGGAAATAAAAATTTAATTCGTACTATAAATGGTTAAAATTAATTTTTTCCAATGGTTTCATTTTTAACGAAACTGTAAAAGCCTGAAATAAAATGTTAACCGGGGAAATGGGGGCCGTTCCCCTGTGATATTGCAGTTGTCCGCTTCTATTGGATCGTTTAAAAAGGAGTTTTTCAATTTATTATAAATCTTTTATTTTTAATTTTTATTTATTTTTTTTCATCTTTTCATGTACATGTTAAAAATATAATAACACATTTTTTTAAGGTCAATAACACACTTTCCCTACATTGACTGGAAAACTAAAAATAATGTTGTATATAACTAAAATGAATTAAATTTTAACGCAAATTTTTCAGTTGAGTCAATATTAAAAATGCTCAATAATAAATGAACTGACTCTTGAAGCGCAATTTTTCGGCCCTTTCAACCACTCTTTGGATAAGGACCTCGAACACAATAGTATAAATACATTCGCTAAGAAACTAGACATGTAAACCAATAATAATTTAATGCTTGGTGGTTTTGACTTTGTTTATTCCAATACATTTAGTAAAAATCCATATTTGAAGCTTTATGCAATTTATATACTTATTATTATGACTGTAGAAATCGAAAGTACATTTAATCACGTCCGTGATTAAATGCTTCAAATTTTTCTACATTAGTTGGCATTTCTAAATTGGTTATGATTGTCAGACATATTTTCAATCATAATTTTACCGAAATATACCTTAATTTCCTATGTATATAAAATATATACATTCGTTATACATTATCAAAAATTAAACGCTCTGCTTTTGTTTTACATCTAAAAGCAAGTGGTTTTGAACATTTTTTAAACCGTATTGGTCCGGGGTTTTTATGTTTAAAGCCAGCTGAGGATGTTCCGATTGAAAATTCCCATCTCTGGTACAATCGACTCTTGATATAAAAATTTTTTATAATTGTTTCAGACGGTATCCTATTAAAAAGGTATAAATTTACAGAGTCCCCAAATGACATTTTAAAAAAAGTTTATTTTTCTTTTTAAATTTTTAAAATTTTAAATATTTAAGAGTTTCTTAAAAAATTTTAAAATTCGTTTCCCCTTTTAAAATATAATTTATAAATTTTACAATCTTATTTAAAAAACGAAAATACCGGGAAAATTTATGTTCTGTTCCCTTTTTGTTTTTTTACTTCTTTTCAATGAAAATTAAAAAAATAATTTTATTTTTTAATCCTTTTTACCTGTGTAT